>NC_135531.1:283191229-283226963 GCF_045843805.1 Urocitellus parryii
CAGCTCCCCTCAGCTCCCCTCAGCTCCCCCTCAGGACCCCCTCAGCTCCCCTCAGGACCCCTCAGCTCCCCTCAGCTCCCCTCAGGACCCCTCAGCTCCCCTCAGGACCCTCAGCTCCCCTCAGCTCCCCTCAGGACCCCTCAGCTCCCCTCAGGACCCCTCAGCTCCCCTCAGCTCCCCTCAGCTCCCCTCAGGACCCCTCAGCTCCCCTCAGCTCCCCTCAGCTCCCCCTCAGCTCCCCCTCGGCTCCCCTCAGGACCCCTCAGCTCCCCCTCAGCTCCCCCTCGGCTCCCCTCAGGACCCCTCAGCTCCCCCTCAGCTCCCCTCAGCTCCCTCAGCTCCCCTCAGCTCCTCTCAGGACCCCTCAGCTCCCCTCAGCTCCCCCTCAGCTCCCCTCAGCTCCCCCTCAGCTCCCCCTCAGGACCCCTCAGCTCCCCTCAGCTCCCCTCAGGACCCCTCAGCTCCCCTTAGCTCCCCCTCAGCTCCCCCTTCAGGACCCCTCAGGACCCCTCAGCTCCCCTCAGCTCCCCTCAGGACCCCTCAGCTCCCCTCAGCTCCCCTCAGGACCCCTCAGCTCCCCTCAGCTCCCCTCAGCTCCCCTCAGGACCCCTCAGCTCCTCTCAGGGACCCCTCAGCTCCCCTCAGGACCCCTCAGCTCCCCTCAGGACCCCTCAGGACCCCTCAGCTCCCCCTCAGCTCCTCTCAGGACCCCCCATTTCCCCTCAGCTCCCTTCAGGACCCCCCATTTCCCCTCACCTCCCTTCAGGACCCCCCATTTCCCCTCAGCTCCCTTCAGGACACCCTTGTTTTCCCTCAGGTCCCCTCAGGACCCCCCATTTCCCCTCAGCTCCCCTCAGGACACCCTCAGTGTCCCCTCAGGACGTCCTTAGCTGCCCCTCTTGGCCCCCTCTGTCTGTCCTCCAACTCCCAGGAGCCTTCCAGGATCTTCTCAGGACCCCCCCAAGACCCTGCAGTCCCCACAGTGTCTCTTGCTACCGGGGGTGGCCTGTCCTCCTGCCAGGGGAGGGTCCCGGCTGGCGGGGCCTGGCGCCTGCAGTCAGCTCAGGTGCCAGTGGGCCGCGGGGCGCACCTGGTCCCCGGCTGGGGCTGGGGCAGAGGGAGCCAGAGCTGCCCAGGGCAGAGCCCGGCACCCGCCTGGGCCCAGGAGCCCTGCAGAGGACCAGGGGGCTCTGCTGGAACAGGGTGGCCCGGGTGGCCGGTGCTGGGGTCAAGGCAGAGGCTCAGTGGTTTCTGGGAGTGCCCGGGTGGGAGGCAGGGAGTGGGCCAGGGGTGGGCAGGGGCCTCGTGTCCTTCCCTGGCCATTTGCTGTGGCCTGCTGGCGTGACCATCTGGGGCCAGTGCAAATGGAAAACCAGTGCGTGGTGTTGCGACCACACCAGGGTGGGCAGTGGGAGCGGGCAGCCGGCCTGTGGCAGCTGAACTTGCCGTCACACAGAGAGCATGGCGCCATCGGCCAAGGGTCTCAAGCCACAGAATGACCTCTGTCCAGGGGCAGATGATAGAGAAGTGGCCACTGGCCACTCAGTCCCCTTCTCCCTACCTCCACGCAGAGGAGGCCTTGGCCCTCCTGGCCACCACCACCCAAACCTCTCCTGCAGCAAGTCCCCTCTGCAGGGCCTTAGAGGGTGAGCCCCTGGGGCCTCAGGGTGCATGAAGGTGGCCCTCATGCAATGGATCCCAGGTCACATGGGAAGCCCTGGGCGTGGCCACCAAGGGACTTGGCACACAGCAGGTCTCAGGGTGAGGTAGCTTCTGGTCCTGCAGTGGCCCGCCGCTGCTCTCCTGCCGGTCCCCCACCAGGGCCACCTGTCTGCTGTGCCTCTGAAGGCTTTGTCCCCCAGATCCTCCACACACTCATCCCATTTGCAGAACTTCATTGAATTACGGAGAATTTCAAATCCACCCCAAAGAAGAGAGCAGAGGAGAGGCCCTGGGTGGCCACAGGGCCCTGCTCAGCCCAGCGCGTCCAGGCGGTGCCATCTTTCTGGGCCTCAGGGGGCCAGGCCCACCAGGCTCCCAGGTCGGAGGCTGGAGGACAGAGTGGCCTGGTTGACCACCAGCCAGAGAGGGACTGCGGCCTGGGGAACACCCAGCAGGCCCAGCTGGCCCCAAGGGATGATGTGGGGATGGACAGCAGAGGTCAGGAGGCGTCACCAAGAGCAGGGCACCTCTCAGGGGTTGGGTCCAGGGTGGGAGGGAGGGAGGGGGCCAGGGGTGGGCAGGGCCTCTTTGCCCTCCTGTAGGAGGGAAGGGGTAGGGTCTGAGTGCTGGGGCACCCTGACCAGCAGAAGCGGGAGTTGGGGTGCCTCCCCCGTGCCCCTGGCTCTCCTGTGAGGGGCCATGGCCTGCAGGAGCCAAGGGAGGAGTGGAGGAGAGGAGAGAAGCTGGGCCAGAGGCTGTGGACAGGGCGCCCAGCCCCGACCCGGCAGCACAGTGACATCATAGGCGGGGAGCAGGGCCCCAGGGCTGAGGTGTTTCCCAGACCGAGTTCTGCGAGGAGGGGAACAGAAAGCGCTGACACAGACCTGGAGCCGGCCCACAGCCCCTCTCCCTCCGGCTCTCCTGGAGGCCACGGTGCTGAGCCCAGTCTCCCAGGCAGGGCCACTCCCAGGTGGTTCAGGGCAGCACTGAGGGCTCCCAAGCCAAGAGCCGTGGAGGTAAAATAACACTGACCTGCTGGGTCCTGACCGGCTCTGAAACCCCAGGACAAGATAGAAAACGGGGAGGAATTCAGTGGCCGTTTGGCCCAAACTATGAAGGCCACGGATCTGGAGGGAAAGCCGGACGGGTCCATGTGGGTCAGCTCCAGGGTGCAGGCTTAGGTGGCCCCTGGGCTTTGGAAGGCAGTTCCTGTTTTCACTCACCTCGAGCCGGGCTCTGGGGCGGCCGTGGGAGGTGAGGCTGAGCAGGGAAGGAAGAGAGAGCCTGGGGCTTCCAGTTCCACAGGGGCCATTGCAAAACCGGGGTGGGCCACACACGCCAGCGCTTCAGAGAGGCAGGGACAGTGCTACCCCCGCCCCTTGGCCGCCCACCTGGCCGGGGCTCGGAGGTGGTCACAGGTGCCAACCTCAGGGCAGGCCCAGGCCTACTACAGCCCTCTGCTGGGTCCTCACCTTTCCAGATCTGGCTCCCAGTGCCCTGTTTCCTAGAGGGACCCAGGTGTCCAGGGGCTGAGGCAGCTCAGGAGGGCACCATCCTGCAGCCTCCTCCAGGGCACTCTCAGGTCCCAGGGCGGGGTCTGGGTGGCACCTGACTGCCCGGCATCCTTGTGCTCAGAGACCACAGCCACACGGGTGCAGATGGGGGGCCAGGTTCAGAGAGAGGGTGCTGCCTGGGAGTGGGGGCTGCAGAGTGGTGGAGCTGGGCAGTGCCCCTGGACTAGCATGGAGTCCTCCACAGAGGCCTGGTGTGACTGTGGCCTGAGGCTGCCCAGCAGGGGAGATAACGGGCCCGTCCTGACCTGGAACAGGAACCTCCCAGCAGGAGTCAGCCCTTTGGGACCCCCAGGAACCAGGGGCTTCTGAGCGAAGGGCCCAGGCAGCTCACCCTCCACAGGTGGCCCCGGCAGCAGCGCTAGGTGGCCAGCCCAGGAAAGGGCCCACTGGAAGCCCCGGCTGCTCCGCAGGGACTGGCCTGGGTAGAAGTGGAGACAGGTGAGGGCCTGGGAGGCAGGAAGGGGGCAGGCGGGGGATGGTGGCCAGGAACCCCAGCCTGTGTCCGTCTCCAAATGTACCGGGTCTTCCCAGTGCCACCTGCTCTCTAGGGCCCTGCTGGGGAGGAGTGCAGGGTGGGCTTCACCCAGCAGAGGGCTGTCCTGGGAAGGGGAGGGCAGTGCCCAGCAGACACGCAGCAACATGGCTTCTTGACCTGCAGAGGTGGAGAATCCCCTGTCCTGTGGTTCCAGGCTAAGTGGCATGGTGGGGCTGGACCCTGCTGGCAGCACCTTCTGCTGACCCAGAGGGCAGATCCTGTGCCAGAGTTTGGGATGGGCAAAGTCAGGGTGGGACAAACCAAGCAAGATTCAGGCAAGAGCAGGGGACCCCCTTCCCTGCTGAGCCTCAAGGCCAAGGTAGGCTCCCAGGAAGGGGCCCCAGTGACTACTGGGGACCTGGGTCTGGAGGGACAGTGGAGAAGAGGTTCACGCCCAGGCCAGCGACTTCCTTGGGTACCTCTGGGCAAGGAGCCTGCTGGACCAGGAGGCTGGAGCACTGCTCTGACCTGCAGGCCCTTCCCTGGCTTCTGCTGGTGGCTGTAGAGTGGGGGTGGCAGCAGGGTGTGGGGGGAGACAAGTTGTCCAAGCCCTTGCTGGTCTTGGAGGAGCTGTGGTCAGAGGCCTGGGGCCAAGTTGGGCCAAGGTCCCTGCTCCGAGGTGCGTGGGGTTGGGGAGGTGGTCTGCAGGGAGGGTGGCTCCCCCAGCCCAGCTCCAAGTGCAGAGCTGCAGGAGAGAAGGCCCACCAGGGCCTGCAGAGCCAGGGGCCTGCACAGGCCTCCCGGGGGGTGGGCTGGGCTTGCACAGGGGCAGGAGTGGCCGGCATGGGTCTCCCTGTGGGACTGGGCCCGCCTATCCCATCTCCACACGAGCCTAGGTAGGGCTGCCCCCAGGCAGGAGTATGTGACGCAACCACATGGTGTGAGCCTGGACCGGCGTCCCCCACTGCCCCTGCCAGGAAACAGGACGTGGGAGCCCTCCTCTGACCTCAGGCACTGAGGTGGCACAGGCAGAAGTGACATGAGCTGGGGACGAGGGAGCCTCCGAGGGTGAGGACTGCCGTTCTGCTCTTTCAGAGTTGTTTCCAGAACGGTCTCGGGCATGGGTGGACGAAGTCCCAGTTTCCTCCCGTACAGCTGTCCTCTGTCCACCATGCTGCAACCTCGGGCTGGGGCTGGCAGAGGCCGTGAGAGCCCCTGCCACTCCTGCTCCGTGCTCTGCAGTGTCCGGGGACACCCAGCCCAGGACTGGCCACGGCAGCCCAGTCCCCCTCTGCTTCTCAGGCAGCCCTGGGCTGGCTTCTGCAGTGCAGGGCCAGAGGCTGAGCCGGGTGCCACCACCGACAGCAGGCGGCACTGACAGGGCTGGAGGCCTCCAGTGGGACGGGCTGTGTCAGGGCCTCAGCCTGGTGTGCTGTGATGGGGCTGGGCCCCTAGGAAGGGCCTGTGGAGGAGCTCGCTGGAGATGCCTGCATCTGGCGGGTGGGCTGTCCTCTGACGGAGTGGGGTGCCCATGTGGCGAGCAAGTACAGAATGACTCAGGGGTCTCTCAGGGCCTGGGCCTCTGCCGTATGTGAGACTCTGAGAAACTGGGGTGAGGGTGGTAACTGGCATTTACAGGCGGCACAGAGGAGCACCTGAGCCCTGAACCCTCCAGTGAGCCGCAGGCTTGGGGAGGCTCCTTCTCTACCCTGAGCCACTTCTGTGTGGGGTCAGCTCTGCAGCACCTACAAGGCCTCAGGCCTCATGGTGCCCTGCCCAGGCAACAGGGGCTAGGAGGGGGCCGTGGTTCCCCCAGACAGGAGGAGGGCAGGGAGGGGGCCATGGTCACCCCAGACAGGAGGAGGGCAGGGAGGGGGCCGTGGGTCACCCCAGACAGGAGCAGGCAGGGAGGGGGCTGTGGGTCACCCCAGACAGGAGGAGGGCAGGGAGGGGGCCGTGGGTCACCCCAGACAGGAGCAGGGCAGGGAGGGACTGTGGGTCACCCCCAGACAGGAGGAGGGCAGGGAGGGGGCCGTGGTTCCCCCCAGAGAGGAGGAGGGCAGGGAGGGGGCTGTGGTCCCCCCAGACAGGAAGAGGGAAGGGGAGGGGCCATGGGTCCCCAAACAGGAGGAGGGCAGGGAGGGGGCCGTGGTTCCCCCCAGAGAGGAGGAGGGCAGGGAGGGGGCCGTGGTTCCCCCCAGACAGGAGGAGGGCAGGGAGGGGGCTGTGGGTCACCCCCAGACAGGAGGAGGGCAGGGAGGGGGCCGTGGTCACCCCAGACAGGAGGAGGGCAGGGAGGGGGCCGTGGTCCCCCCAGACAGGAGGAGGGCAGGGAGGGGGCCGTGGTTCCCCCAGACAGGAGGAGGGCAGGGAGGGGGCTGTGGGTCCCCCCAGACAGGAGGAGGGCAGGGAGGGGGCCGTGGTTCCCCAGACAGGAGGAGGGCAGGGAGGGGGCCGTGGGTCCCCCCAGACAGGAGGAGGGCAGGGAGGGGGCTGTGGGTCACCCCAGACAGGAGGAGGGCAGGGAGGGGGCCGTGGTTCCCCAGACAGGAGGAGGGCAGGGAGGGGGCTGTGGGTCCCCCCAGACAGGAGGAGGGCAGGGAGGGGGCTGTGGGTCACCCCAGACAGGAGGAGGGCAGGGAGGGGGCTGTGGTTCCCCCAGACAGGAGGAGGGCAGGGAGGGGGCTGTGGTTCCCCCCAGACAGGAGGAGGGCAGGGAGGGGGCTGTGGTTCCCCCCAGACAGGAGGAGGGCAGGGAGGGGGCTGTGGTTCCCCCAGACAGGAGGAGGGCAGGGAGGGGGCTGTAGGTCCCCCCAGACAGGAGGAGGGCAGGGAGGGGGCCGTGGTTCCCCCAGACAGGAGGAGGGCAGGGAGGGGGCTGTGGTTCCCCCAGACAGGAGGAGGGCAGGGAGGGGGCTGTGGGTCCCCCCAGACAGGAGGAGGGCAGGGAGGGGGCTGTGGTTCCCCCAGACAGGAGGAGGGCAGGGAGGGGGCTGTGGTTCCCCCCAGACAGGAGGAGGGCAGGGAGGGGGCTGTGGTTCCCCCAGACAGGAGGAAGGCAGGGAGGGGGCTGTAGGTCCCCCCAGAAAGGAGGAGGGCCGGGAGGGGGCCGTGGGTCTTACTCCAGACAGGGGGAGGGTCAGGATGGGGCCATGGTTCCCCCCAGACAGGAGGAGGGCTGGGTGGGTTTCATGGCATGGTAGGGCCTCCCTCTGTGACCACTACCTCCTCCCCTGATGGTCATAGCTGAATCAAAGGGCAGAGGGCCTGGTCCTGCCCACACCAGCCCCTCCCTGGGCAGGAAGTCACCGTTTCCCAGCCTGTGGCAGCTCCTCCGAGAGCCTGCTGTGTGCAGGCAGAGGGAGGGCCCCGAGGGAGGAGACCTGCTCGGGGGAGCCGCTGGGCCCTGGACACTGCTCTGTGCTGGGCTGGGGCAGGCACGTGCTGGCTGCCGCCGGCCCCCAGGACGTCACCCCCTGAAATGTTTGGAAGGCACCCAAAGGTGTGCCATCCTTTGGTGGAAGCCAGAGTCCTGTGAGTGGTGCTCCGCCCAGGCCTCCTGTGCCTGGGGACTTGGCACAACTGGGCTGTCCTCCCCAGTGATCCCGCGCTGCATCATCGCCAACGGGAAATTTAAAGACTGTGCTTAGATTTTTTTTAAAAAGCTTCCCAACAGAATGCTGGACTCTCTGAGGCTAACCTGAAATGAAAGCCCGGGTGGACATGAGGACCTCAGAGAGGAGCCAGGCCAGGACCCACACCCTCACCCCTCCACAGGCAGGCTCTGCCACAGCCGGCTTCTACCTCTCCCCAGCCAGCAGGCTGGGCGGCAGCGTGGGGCCTGGACCTGGGACCCTCCCCACACAGGCCTGGGCCCCCGAGGCTCAGATGTTATGGGACTCGGAAGGGGCTCTCAGGACTCTGGGGTTCTGGGGACAGTGACGAGAACATCTGGGTGGCCTGGGTCTCGTAGAGAAAGGTGGCCAGGAAGGGGCGTCCCAGCTGTGGGGGCCAGGAGGTCCTGGGGGACCTGGGAGCTGGCCTGGTTCAGGGTCCCTCCGCGGGCCTCAGTCTTGGGATGGCAGGAGGGAGGAGGGAAGAGAGCCCTGAGGGGCCCCGCAGTCACCTGGGGCCGGGCGCAGACTTCACCTGCTGGTGGATGCGCCATTACACTTTAGTAGCCGTGGGATCCGCCGAGGGAGCAGGAGGAGCTTCCTGCTGTGGTGGGATCTGTGCCTGCTTCCCTAATGCACTGTGGGCTGGGAGGGTCCCTGGGGCCCCAGGCAGCTCCAGGGAGCCAACCAGCCTGCAGTCACGGGTTGGCTGCTCCTCCCTCCTGCGTGGAGAGGGCTCCTAATTCCCCTGTAGCAGACAGGCCAGCTGGCTGTCCTCAGGGGACTGGGTGCCAGAGGCGGCCCCTGCCCCACCCAGGTCCTCCTGGTACCCGGCGAGGAGGCAGAGGTGAGGTGTGTGGCTGTGGGTTTGGGCTCTGGGTGATGGCCATTCCTTCCGGCTGACCACAGCAGTGCTGTGCACCAAGGTCAGCGCCTCTCACAGTGGGGCAGCTGAGACTAGCCAGCTGGGGAGGTGAGGCCGAGGACCCGAGTCCGGTCACTGTGCTGACTACTGCTCCCGGGCATGAGGCTTCTGCCACGTCCATGTGGACTGAGCCTGGGGGCTGGGCTGGGCCCTCATGGGCTGCCCTGTAGAGTATGGGCCAGGGAGCGAGGGACCACAGTGGACGGTGGAGTGGAGGGCTCCACCCCTGAGCAGCAAGGCAGGGAGGGACAGGGCTGCCCTCAGAGTTCAAGGAGTGGACACCCTGACCCCAGATGTAGGTGGGGCTGGAGCCTCAGGGGGATCCAGGAAGGACCTCTGGACCTCGGGCCTGGGGGTCAGTACTCACAGGGAGGTGGAGCATTCTGGGGGGCCATTGCTGGGTGCGGGCAGGTCCAGGGAGGGGCAGGTGTGGTGCCAGGAGTGGCAGCAATGCTGCCTTGGCCCTGTTCTGGGGCCCTGACTTGGGACCTGAGGCCAGCAGGTGGGTCACTGTGTCTCCCTGTGGGACCTTGGCACTGGTGGGCCTGGGCTTCCTGTCCAGCACCTGAGGTCCTAGAGGGCTTGGGTTCTGGAGGGTGGGGCCCGGGTGCTGGGCTGTGGACTCCAGCTCCCCCTGCCTCCCTGTGCCCAGCCCCAGGCTGGTCCCAGGAGGGGAGGGCTCTGGAGATGGGAAGGGGAATCTGTCCGTCTCTGCCACCTTGGGCCTGTACAGCGGGCAGGGCTTAGTCCTTGAGGTGACTTTTGGGTGTGTGGGCATGGGTCAGGACTCACCTTCACCTGAATCCCTGCCCAAGGGGCAGCAGGCCATGGGGTCGGGCAGGGCCTCACTCCCTGGGGCCCTTCCTTCTGCCCACGCTGACCTCCTGTCCCTCCGCAGCCCCAGGACCATGAACAGCACTTGCAGCACCGTCTCCTGGCCCCCTGGGCTCAAGCACGTCTTTGTCACCTACTCGGGCACGCTGATGGTGCTGGGCCTGCTGCTCAACGGCCTGGCGCTCTGGGTGTTCTGCCGCCGCATGCGGCAGTGGACGGAGACCCGCGTCTACATGACCAACCTGGCCGTGGCCGACCTCTGCCTGCTCTGCTCTCTGCCCTTCATGCTCTTCTCCCTGCAGCACACCTCCGACACCCCGCTGTGCCAGCTCTCGCAGGGAATCTACCTGGCCAACAGGTACATGAGCATCAGCCTGGTCACGGCCATCTCCGTGGACCGTTACGTGGCCGTGCGGCACCCGCTGCGTGCCCGAGGGCTGCGCTCCCCGCGGCAGGCTGCGGTGGTGTGTGCGGCACTCTGGGTCCTGGTCCTAGGCTCCCTGGTGATCCGCTGGCGCCTGGGGCTGCAGGAGGGCGGCTTCTGTTTCCGGAACTACGCCCGGCACGACTTCGGCACCACCACTTTCTCACTACTGGGCTTCTACCTGCCCCTGGCTGTGCTGGTGTTCTGCTCTCTGCAGGTGGTGACTGCGCTGGCCCAGAGGCCAGCCTCCGAAGCCGGCCAGGTGGAGGCCACCCGCAGGGCTGCCCGCATGGTCTGGGCCAACCTGGTGGTGTTTGTAGTCTGCTTCCTGCCGCTGCACGTGGTGCTGACGGTGCAGGTGGCCACGGGCCTGTCCTCCTGTGCAGAGCGCAAGGCCTTCAGCCGGGCCCTCTTCATCACCAGCAAGCTCTCGGACGCCAACTGCTGCCTGGACGCCGTCTGCTACTATTACATGGCCAAGGAGTTCCAGGAGGCCTCCGCGCTGCCCATGCCCGCCGGCACCAAGGCCCACAAGAGCCAGGACTCTCTGAGCCTCACCCTCACCTAGCAGGCACTCACTGTGGGCCAGGTCTCAGGGCTCTGGGAGGGGCAGCTTGCCAGGGCACCTGGGGCCAGCGTGGAGCCCCGAGACAGACCCTGGCCTCACCCTGGTCTGTGGGCCCTCTAGGAGGCCAGTGGAAGGGCTGGACCCAGGTTTGCCGAGCCTCGGTGGCTTCGCTGCTATCCTGGGAGGGGACAGGGACAGCAGCCAGAGGATGACTCCTGAGGGGGTCAACCCCAAGGACCCTGGGACAGGGACACACAGCTGTCACCCTAGAGCTGACTCCCTTGGGCACCGGGTGGGGCCCTGACAGCCTGCCTTCTTCTGTGGACCCCCTGGCGGGAGTAAAGCTGTCCGCTGCGGTGGCTGGCAGGGCCCTCTGTCACTCCCACCCAGTCCTCGCCCTGGGTGGGGCTGCAGTGGCCTGGGTGTCTCCCTCCTGCCCACCCTTTCTCCCAGGCCCCTGCCCTTCTGCTGAGCCTGGTCTTTCTGGGGCTTGGTGGCCCTGGGGGCTCTTAGGACATGCCGAAGCCCTCCCGAGGCGTCAGGCCCTGGCTCCGCCCCCCACTCCCCTGCAAATGCCACCCAGCGCTTGCTGCCTGATGGACACCCACCCCTCCCTCCCACCGCCCCCTGCAGCCTCTGAGGGGACCTCAGGCAGCCTTGGCTCCAGGCCTGTGGGGTGCGGCCTGCAGCGAGGTCTTGAGGCCCTTTATGGAGGTGGGGCTCAGCCACTCCCACCAGAGCATCCGCCAGCACCCGGAGCTGCTGCCCAGGCCCAGGGCCACCCATCCCCAGGCGCCCTAGCTTGTTACCACCTGCCAGTCCGCTTCGGACACTCGCGGGCCCCATGCCTGCACTGGGCATGGCCGGGTCACACTGTCCTGGGCAGTGTCAGGTGAACAGGGCAGGGACAGTGCCGGGCAGCTGTCAAGGCCCTGTCCTGCACTGTCCCCCCTTCCCGCCTGCCGTTTCCTGCTGCAGGTAGCCCTGCCTGTGCCCAGAACAGCACCACCAGCTTCCCTGGGGTGGGGCCCACCACGTCCACTCCATGGCCTCACCCTGCCTTGGGCTGGGCTCCCCATACCCCTTGGTTCCTCCAGAATCCTTCCCAGCCCTCACAGAAACCCCACCCTCTGGACATGTATCCCTGCCCACCGGGTGAGCAGTTTCCCTGACCTGACCCCCTCCACCCTGACCCCAGACTTACAATTCCAAGAGGCAGGAGGTCCACTGAGGGTCTTGCCCTAGGCTGGGAGTCTCCAGCCTGGCCAGCGGGGCCGGGGCATCTGCAGGCCCCCTGTTCTGCCTCTCGCCAGGACTGGGGTCCAGGGGGACAGGCGGACCAGGCTGCAGGCTCAGCTCAGGGAACCAAGGGTGGCAAAGAGCTTCAGTGAGGGCCAGGTGGCAGGGCTTCCAAGAGCCCAGTCCTGAGAGAGGCCAGCAGGGCCACCGTGCACAGGCCTGGGCTGTCCCCCCAGTCACCAGCTGTGCCCATGGGCTCTGACCACCAGAGCAGAGGGAAGGAGAGCACGGGAGACGGAGAGTGTGGGCCTCTGTCGTGGCCAGGCTCCCTGCCTGGGTCCCGTCTTGCTGGACACATGGCCCTCCTTGGCTTCCTGGCCCACACAGGGAGGTTGGGGGATGGGGGTCTCCAGCTGCTGCACCCCTCAACCCAGCCTGGGCTTGGGGATGTAGAGCCAAAGCTGCCTGTGTGGATGCCATCTCACCCTGGAGCAGCCGGGTGACCTGGGGCAGCAGGGTGACCCCAGGGCCCTGACCACTGGGTGAGCCAGCTCCTGGCGTGGGCAGAAGGCAGTTAGCTGGCTGCCCCCGTCTCTGGCCCCCAAGGCCTGCCTGTGCCTGGTATCAGCCTGGCCTTGGCCCCAGCCATTGGAGATGATTCATCACGCTCACGGAGCAGGCCCCCGGCCTGCACCCTATGTCCTGCTGTGCACAGCAGGGGAAAGGAGAGGAGCCCACTGCCCAGCACTGCCGGCCAGGCTGAGGGAGTGCCCCTCAGGTCCAGGTCTGCTCCCCTGGGGTGGTGGCCAGGACGACTTGAGGGTCCATTGCCGGGACCCATCCCGGGCCCACCTCAGACCTGGCTTCCTGGCACTCCGTGCTAAAGCCTGGGCTCCCAGGGTCTGGGGCAGCGTCCTGCGACGAGGGCAGAGTGTGCTCAGGACCCCGTCCTTCCAGCCTGCGCGGGAGCAGGCCTCCGGGTGACTCCCAGGCCAGAAGGGGTGGGCACACGTTCCCTTCCTCCTGCCTCTCTCCAGGAGGCCCCCAAGTGACCTGCCAGCAGTGAGGCCTCGTCTCTGTGGCCACAGGCAGCACGCCCAGGTCCCCGTGTTCACGACCTCAGTCCTGGTGTGGGACGCGGGCAGCCCGACCCAGGCCCACCCTCTCACTGCCAGGGGGCCTGGCGGAGGCTCTGCCTCTCGGTGGGAGGGAGATTTCCAGAGGCCTCAGGTCCCGGGAATCGCCTGCCAAGGACTGGCTCTGGGACCTGGGACTGAGAACACAGGGCCGTGGGGCTGACAGCACCCTGGGCACCCAGGGGTGATCCTTCCAGTAGCCTGTCCCCTGGGGGATGCCGCCAGCCATAGGCCTCCCGAGGGCACTTGTCCCCGGCAGTGTCTGCGGTACCACCTGCTCAACCCAGGGTCCCGCCGAGGAGGACGCGGGGCACAGCATCTGCTGAGAGGACCAGAGGAGTGCGTGTGGAGGACAGGGTCTGCGCACGTGTGGGGCAGGAGGAGCCTGGGCCAGTGCCCGCAGTGGACGGCAAGGAGTGGTCCTGCCCATGGGCCAGGAGGGACCTCTGGGGGGCACCCTGCTCTAGCTTGCCGTCTTTGTCATGGGCATTTTGTAAAACTGCTGATGGCCACTGGGACCCAAAGCCTAGGAGGTGGGCTGGGCCCCTGCGGCCCCCCACCCCCGTGTTCCCCTGCCCCTCTGCTGGGCCGTCGGGAGCAGCCAGGAACAGCCAGCTGTGCCGTGGGCTTTCACGGTGGGAACGCTGCTTCCCAGGGGCCGTCTGCGGATGGTCGCCCGTGGCTGGACCGGAGTTAGCTCCTGCTGTCCCCA
Source organism: Urocitellus parryii (assembly GCF_045843805.1). NCBI lineage: Eukaryota > Metazoa > Chordata > Mammalia > Rodentia > Sciuridae > Urocitellus > Urocitellus parryii. The sequence goes on from NC_135531.1 coordinate 283,204,393, forward strand.
TGGAGGGCGAGGGTGGGACCCTAAGTGGACAGCCGCGGGCAGCAGGTGAGCAGAACCAGCCGACGGAGTCCCCAGAGCAGGCCCAGCAGGGCTGCGTCAGCCTCCGGGAACCTTTCCCCGCTCTCCTTCAGAGCTGGCCTGCTGCCCTGGGAGCGCCCCCGGGTTCAGGAGCCGGGGGCACCGTCCAGGAAACCCACCGCCCTCCCTGTACAGAAAGGGGCAGCAGTAGGAGGCCCTGACTGAGACTGCCGTCTCTTCCTGGGTCTGGCCCCTGACAGTCCGCCTGGCTCTCACCACAGCGTGAGCTCCCACCCACCCTGACCCCAGCACGGGCTCCTGCCTCAGCCCAGCCACCTGCAGCCAGCTCAGGGGCAGCACCAGCTCCTGCCTCAGCCCAGCCACCTGCAGCCAGCTCCCACCAGGTCAGAGGGCACCGAGGTGGCGGCGCAGAGCCCCCAGGACCCCCTCTGGTGAGCGCGGCTCTGTTGGCAGAGCCACAGTGCCTCGGCAGAGTGTCTGGTCACTTAAGCCTAGGGCTGGGGCCGGGCTGCAAGGAGAGGCATCTAGGGCCAAGAGCCAGCCACCGACAGGCTGCCCCGAGAGGTGTCTCCAGGGAGCGCTATTCATCGGGCCAGGGCCCAGGACTGGGGGGCTGTCCGCAGGGGAGCAGAGAGGGGAGGTGGGCTGCACCGGTAGTGGGCCTCCAGGACCTCTGAGCTCTGTGTCCTGGGCCCACAGACACCCGTCGCCCCTGGCGAGCTGCTGGCCGGGGGCTGGTGAGCTCCCGGCTAGGGACAACAGGGCCCGTGGTTCAGGTCTGCACCTTGGTGGGTGAAGAGGTGGCAGGACTGCGGCAGGGAGGTCTCGTGACCTCGGGATGCTTGCCCAGGCAGGCGCCTGCAGGGCCTAAAGCTCAGTGGCAGGTGGCTGACGAGGACATGGTGGCAGATGTCTCCAGGCCCTGAGAAGCCACTGGACCCGGCATGGCCTGGCCAGGTGAGCTTCTGGCTGCAGAGGGGTGCGACCTGGAGGTGAGGACGGAAGGGAGCAGGTAGCTAGGGTGCTGGTGGAGGTGTGCAGAGGGGGTCCTGAGGGCCCCGGCCCAGGGAGCCTGTGTTGCTTCTGCAGGGTGTCCTGGGGGGCTGCTTCCTTGTGTCCATGGCCCCTGGGGCTCCACTCCCAGGCTCACAAGCATGCAGCTAGAGTGTCAGGCCCTGAGCAGCCCTCGGGTGGCCATAGACATGATGCGGACTTTGCCAGGGCCCCTCAAACACGGACTTGCCACACTCACCCTCTTGACACTAGATGCCCGACCTTCCCACCCCACGTGGGGCATCTGACAGAGTCCACTTCAGGTCTCCATGGAAATGAGGCCAGGAGCTTCTAGCCAGTCAGGAGGGATGGTGCACACCTGTGATCCCAGTGACTCAGAGGCTGAGATAGGGAGATTGCAAGTTGGAGGCCAGCCTGGGCAACTTTGAGGCCCTAAGCAACTTAGCAAGACCCTGTCTCAAAAAAAAAAAAAAGATAAATAAAGATAAAAATAAAAATAAAAAGAGCTGAAGATGGAGCTCAGTGGTCCCTACGTTCAATCCTCAATAGAACAACAAAACAGAACCGGAATTCAAAGTCTCAGGCGGAAGAAGCCGCCACTGCCCAGCCTGGCTGACTGAGATCGGCTCCCTGCCATTGGGGCACCCAGAAAGGTCAGCGGTGGCCATCAGACTCAGGCCTCCTGGGTGAAACGTGAGTGCAGGGCGGAGCTCTGCTGTTCTGAGGGCCCCAGGCCTGCGTACAGGGCAGGGCCTCTGGCTACAGGCTCAGCCAGACCCAGGTTCTCTGCTCCAGGAAGAACCCGAGGCCCTCCCAGGGCCGGAACATTCTGCAGGACACTCAAGACACAGAGGCTGAGGAGTGGCAGGCCACCCTCAGCCACGAACACACGGCTCAGCCATCGATGGCTCCAGCAGGACAGTCCCAGTGCCCTCTGCACACGAGCCCCCTTACGACGGAGAAGCCATGTGTCACCACGGAGGCCACCATCCTCCCAGGATCACTTGGCCTCCTGGGGAAGGAGCCCCTGCTCCCCCAAGGGTGGCAGGTGACAAGTCCTGACTGTGCTTTGAGGGTCTAAGGACAGGTGGCCATCTACCTCGGAGGCCAGGTCTGACCGCAGTCCTACCTGCTGGCAGGGTAGAGGGGTGGACGGCGACCAGGTCACAGGGCAGCCTGGGTTTCCGGGAGCTCCTGTCCCTGGCCACTGCCCCTCCCTTCCTTGAAGGACGCAGAGCTCTAAACTCTCTGCCACGGTCAGCGAGGGTGGGGTGGACAGAGAAGGGTGGGGAGAGCTTGACCTTGAGGTCGTTCCCGGGCTGGCCTTGGAGTGTCCAGGGGCCTGTGCCCCCTACAGAAACCCCATAAAACGTGCTCTGGGAGCCCCCACTCTGCCCGGTATCACTCAGGGTCGGAGGCAGAGGAGAAGGCTCCAGGAGACGTGGGAGGCCAGGTGCCTCTCTGGGTTCCACAGGGTTGGGGCTGGAGGGCCGGGAGGCAGAGTCCACACGGGCAGGTCTCCAGGGCTGCAAACCCACCAGGCCACAAGAGCACCAACTCCAGCGAGCGGCACGGGGCCCTCCCGTCAGGAGGCCCACCACCTGCGCCACAGAGGACCGCGAGCCCCCTGTCCACAGCTGCGGACAAGCCCCCAAACTCACTGAGCGCTGCTCCAGGCCTCACTAGCAGACCACGACTCAGAACAGCCCCAGGAGCGGCACGTGGCGTGGGGTTGGCTGTCCCCACCCCGTACAGCAGGCACGGAGGGGACTGTCCACTGGGCATCTCTCGTTGCCGTCTCTAGGGCAGGTCCAGCTGAGGTGGAGCAGCTGGATCTCCACACAGCAGTGAGACCAGACGGGGAGGCTCGGGGGCGGGTGGCAGCAGGGAAAACAGGGTTTCTGGATCCCTGGGAGACAAGCCCTGGAGCAGGAACAGAGGGTCTGGGTCTGCTCAGAGTTTGTGAACCATTGACCAGTAAGAGTCACATTTGTATGATGCATATTTACAAAACACTCACCTAGAATTATCCTTCTGCCAGTCTCCACTTGAGATGTGTGATCACTCAGATCATAACAATAAAACCCAAGAGAAAACATCGATATTAGAAGACAAAGTTCTCGCTGTGTTTCTGTGTTCTTTGTACCGCTTTCTAGTATAACAAAGTATTTTAATCACCCTTCCTCCAGAGAGAACAACATGAAAATACTCGTAGGAGTTGGATCTCAGTAACCCACAGCTATAGAACATAGTCCAAGGATCACAGTCTCTGATTGAATGATGATTGAAGAGAAATAAAAATAAAAGTTATCTGGACAGAGGCAAGAGGGTCTTGCCATGGTTCTGGGGTTCAGAAGTAGGCTCAAGGGAAGGTGGTCACTTGGAGGCCACTGTCCCCACGGTCAGGCTGTGTGGACAGTGCTTGGTTTAGACACGAGTCTTGGCTCCTCAGGGCAGGAGGGTCTCCAGAGGGCAGAAACAGAGGGTCTGAGCTTACAAAGCCCAGGAGCAGATGGCCCCCCCAGGAACAGGATGAGAAGGGACGGGTGCCCCACCCAGGGACAGGATGAGAAGGGACGGGTGCCCCACCCAAGCCTGGGGAGCAGGCAGGTGGCGTGGAGGCTGCATGGTCCAGGCAGATGGCAGTGGAACTTCTGATGACCCCTGGATGGCCACAAGAGCTGGAGTCTGGGGCAGCCTCAAGCACGGTGGTCAGTGTTTCTGACGGCAGAGAGGCCTTCCTGGAAGGCCGGGCTGCCCCTGGAGGGGACCAGTGCCTTCCCTGGCTCTGCTGGGCCCCAGCTCCTGGCTCCCAGGCCACTGCCTGCTCTGGCCTCTGGCAGGTCTCACCACGGCCCGGCCCTGCGAGGGGCAGGCTGGGGCACAGGCCTGAAGGGGCGAGGCTCGCAGAGATGAAAGGCCCCGTGCGGGGCTGGACTGGTTCTGGTGGGCCAGCGCAGGCTGCCCGGCCTCCTCCCTCCTCATTAAAGACGCCAGGCAGGCTGGGCGCTGGCTCCCACAGAAGGGCCTGAGCAGGCCATGCCCTGGCTCTCCTGCTGCCTGGGCGTCCCGTGGCTGTGGTCAGCCCTCTGGCAGGCTGGTGGGAGTGGGGGGCATCTGTGGGGCCAGGTGTGCCCCGCCCAGCGGGCATGAGGAGGGTGGTCGGGGAGGGGCTCCAACAGTCCTGCAGGGGTGTCTGACAGGGGCCTTGGCCCTGCGGGGGGAGGCCCTGGGTCCTGCGGTCAGATCCCCACCTTCTGCCTCAGCCCCGCCACCTGCCGGGGGGTACCTGTCTCTGTCTGACTCTGCCCTGTCACCCCTTCCTCAATGCACCCCTGCAGTTGTCTGTGGTCACACTGTCCAGGAGGACTCCACCTGACCTTGCAGCCCAGCCGTGTCCTCTCTTCCCCCCTGGAACTGCCCATCTAGTGCAGGGGGCGTCTTCCCCCTCTTTCCCCAGGACAGGCAGGGAAGAGGCTCAGTGCCCATGTCCCCTCGGCCCCTCCCAGTCGCCTCTGAGCTGGGCCCCATCTGCTCTCTGCCGGGATGACCATTCCCACTGGCCCTGCACACTGGTTCCTGCTCGGGGCAGCCACCCACAGCCTCAGAAGAGCCACCCACTCAGGAGCGCCTTCCCTCCTCCTGTCACACCACAGTGGAGCCCTGATGACCCCCAGCCCCTGGGCCTGTGACCTCCAGGCTTCATGTCCTCTCTGACCAGCCAGCGCCCAGCTGTCTCCATGGCGTTCCCGACTCCGTGGTCCCTCCTGTCTGGCCATTTGTCCTCAGGAAGAGGCCCATCTGCACCTCAGGACAGGGTGCCGGGGTGGGTTCCTGCAGGGCACTGGCCCCTGCCTCGTGACCCGATTCCCTCCCCACCCGCAAGTCCTGGGGCTGCAGTGACTCTGTGGCGCTCGGTAGAGGCCTTCCTTGGGGTGTCATGGGACCCGTGGTGCCAGGCAGAAAGAGGGCAGCCCAAGGAGGCCACCTCTGCAGGCGCAGCTCCTGAGGGCCGGCACTCGGCTGTGGCCCACCACCCCGGTGGGGGTCGTGGGTCCATGGCACAGGCCCCCTGGGCAGCAGCTGCCTCCTGGGGCGCCCGTGGCAGGTGACTTGGAGGGCGGCAGAGCGGGGGCTTGGAGGTGGGCCACAGCCCAGGAGCAGGGCAGAGGTGACATGGTCCTGCGGCCAGGAGCCCAGGCTGAGTCACAGCTCAGATGGAGGCTTTGAAGGAGGTGCCCGGCCTGGGGCTGGTGAGAGGGGGATGTGGGTCCCACTGTGCCCGCACCCTGGGGAGGACACCAGGCAGGCAGGTCCGCTGTGGTTGCTCCTGGCCACACCAGCCTGTGGCCAGTGGGGCCGGTAGCCAGGGTGCAGCTGTGGCTTTCCCAGAGGTCAGGTGGACGCTCCCGCCCTCCCCCACCCTGGACTGTAGGGCTGGCCAGACGCACCCGTCACCTGGTCCCTGCTCAGCGCGGCTCCTCCTTGGAGCCCGGGGTGATGGCTGGTCTGAACGTGTCCCTCTCCTTCTTCTTTGCCACCTGTGCCCTCTGCCAGGCAGCCAGGAGGGCGTCCAGGGCCCTGCTCTCGGCAGGCGCCTATGCCAGCTTCGCCCGGGAGGTGGCTGCGGCGGCCCAGCTGGCAGCCTGCTGCCTGGAGATGCAGGTTCTGATGGAGATCGGCCCCTGGGCAGGGGGCTTCGGGCCCGACCTGCTGCTGACCCTGGTCTTCCTGCTCTTCTTGGTGCACGGGGCCACCTTCGATGGGGCCTCGGCCAACCCCTCTGTGGCCCTGCAGGACTTCCTCATGGCCGAGGCGTCTTTGTCCAGCACCCTGCTGAAGCTGGCCGCCCAGGGGCTGGGCATGCAGGCCGCCCACGCCCTGGCCCGGCGCTGCTGGGCCTGGGAGCTCAGCGAGCTGCACCTGGTGCAGAGCCTCATGGCTGCCCACTGCAGCTCGGCGCTGCGCACCTCTGTGCCCCAGGGCACCCTGGTGGAGGGCACCTGCGCCTTCTTCTTCCACCTGGCCCTCCTCCGCCTGCCGCACAGTGCCCCTGTGTACAGGGTGCCCACCCTGGCTCTGCTGGTCACCGTCATGACCTACGTAGGTGAGACCTGCTCCCCTCTGCGGGGCCCTTCAGGACCACAGCAGGAGAGGGGGGTGCTGGCCAGAGGTGCTCGACCCCCAGGCTGAGGCGGCCACTTCCTGGGGCCCTGGTGGGTGTGTAGGGCCAGCAGGTTGGACGCAGGGTGGTGGGGAGGCACCGGCCCCTGCCAGCTGCCTCCCTGCCAGCTCCCAGCTGCTGCCTGGTTCATTCCAGAAACGCCACACCTGGTCCCAGGGTCAGCCCAGCAGGTTCTTCAGGGCCTGGCCCCAGCTCTGAGCCAAGATCCCCTGAGTCCTCTGACACACCCCAGGAGTGACAAGTCCTGAGGGCCATCTTCACTCACGTCCCCACACTCCCTGTGGGGCTCTGAGATGGCCGTGCCTTGCCCCACACCTGTGACCCTGTCCCAGCCAGGCTGACCTCCTGACCAGACCTCCTGGGCCCCGCCCATGGTCCTGCTCGGATTCTGGGCCCTAGACCTCAGGCACGGGCCCTGGCCCCACCAGGGGGGACTGTCCCTGAGCAGGTATCTTACACAGATGGGGCTGTAGCTCAGTAAGGACAGGCCCAGCACAGGGCGGGCAGCCGGTGGCCTGGACCACCAAGGCTGTGGACATGAGGTGAGATGAGCTGAGGGCTCTGCAGGGACAGGCTCTGTGGCCCGGTGGCCTGGGCTTGGCCTCAGCACAGACGCCCAGGCATCTCGGGTGGGCCAGGGCACTGGCCTTCGGGTATGCCGCTGTCTGACCTGGTCACCACCTGTCTGCGGGGCTGTGTCCCGTGGCCACCTGCTCTGCCCTGCCTGGCCACACTGCCTGACTGCTGTGGTCCCCCCAGCCATCCCGAGAGCTGCTGGCCCTTCAGCGCCCCTCGCCCCGTCCTCTCTGGCCTCACCACCTGGCCTCTCTCTCTGCTCTGCCTTCTCCCTCTCTGTGTGCCCCCACCTCCTGGTCTCTGCTCTGTCCCTCCTCGTCTCCATCTGTCTGTCTCCTCTGCCTGTCCATGTCTGTCTCTCCTTCTCTCCCTCCAGGTCTCTGCCTCCCAGTCTTGGCTCCCTCCCGGTCGCCCTCAGAGGCTGCCTCCTAGTAGGCAGGGCGTTGGAGGAGGGTTGAGTCCTCCTTGGGCCAGGTGTGGGGAGGGTCTGGACCCTTGTCCTGGCTGCCCTGAGGCCTTGGCTGCCCTGGTCAGGAGCTGAACCAGTGGGCCTGCAGTGTGGTCTCTGGGGCTGGGGCCTGGCCTGGACCGGCAGCGGCAGGCTGGGCCCACACGAGGCCTGTGTGCTCTGTCTGCAGCTGGGCCCTACACGTCGGCCTTCTTCAACCCCGCCCTGGCCACCTGCGTCACCTTCCGCTGCTCCGGGCACTCCTGGCTGGAGTACGCCCAGGTGTACTGGCTGGGCCCTCTGGCAGGTGAGGTGGGGGGGGTCCCTGGGGCTGGGCTGGAAGCCCTGGCGCAGGGGCTGCCCTGGCTGTGGGGGTGGGTGGGGGTGCAGGGCCCAGGGATGGAGGCGACCCCAGGCACCCCTGGCCTCCAGGTCTCCACTGCCTCGTGCTGTGGGGGGCGATTTCACCAGCAGCTTGTGGGAGGAGGGCGGGTCCCCCTCAGGCCCTCTGGCCGGGCGCTCTCGTCCCCAGCGTGGGCCTGCAGGCTGCCCTGGGAGTCCTGTTCCGTGTTAACCTGGAGGGTGCCCAGGGAGGACCAGGAGGCCTGTCCTCACCGCCTCCACCCTGCCCCTCCACTCCTGGCTCCAGGGCCTCGCATCCTTGGCACCCTGACCTGGTCAGAGGTCACTGCCGCCCGGTGGAGCACTGGGCTTCGCTTCCTTTCCTGAAAGCTCCGTCTCGCTGGCCGGGGAGGGCGGCCGGGCTTCCATCCTGCTCCGCATCCTGGCGCTGTCCACCCAGACATACCCTCCGCTCGGCAGCCCAGGGAGCGCCCTCCCCCCGGGGTGCCCCGGGCCTTCCTGTTTGGGGTGATTTCTTCCCCTTGGTGAGCACACCACACTAAAGACGCCAGTTGATGGCCGACGGAGGGTGAGCTCACCGGCAGGTGGGTTTCAGACCTGTGCGGTGTCTTGGTTCTGAGCTGGGCTTGACTGGTGGCTGGCTTGGCCAGAGTGACCCAGCAAGCCACACAGACTGGGTGGCTGCACACAGCTCTGGAGGGCAGTCTGAGGCCGAGGGGGGCGAGGCTGTGCCCCTGAGGTCTGGGGCACGTGCTCCTGTCCCTCCACGGGTCCCCGGCACACAGGCACACCACTCCAAGCTCCTGCTGTCCGTGCCTGTGTCTCCTCTTCTGACAGGGACACCCCTGGACATAGCAACCCACTCTACTCCATATGACTCAACTAATCACATCTGCAAGGACCCGATTCCCCACAAGGTCACGTTCTCAGGCTCTGGACAGGACGTGGTTAGGGAATGCTGTCCACCCCATGTGGCCTGGCTCCACTGAGACTCCGTCTGAGTAGCTGAGGTCCACAGCCATCCACATGTCCCTTGGAACTCTTCTGGAGCTGAGTGGGGAGAGTCTGGGAGCTCGGCACCCACACACACACGCTGACATTGCCCCGTCCTATAGGGAACCTCGGGGTGAGTGCACCTGCTGGCCCGATGCCCTCTTGGGGAGTGGCCCTGCTCCTGACCGTGCAGTGGGCAAGGCCACGCTCTTTGAAAGGAAAGAGACTTGGGGACTTTGAGCTCATCTCATGTGGATTTGAGCACCCCTCCCAGAGAGAGAGACCCCTCCCAGAGAGACCCTCCCAGAGAGAGAGACCCCTCCCAGAGAGACCCTCCCAGAGAGAGAGACTCCTCCCAGAGAGAGAGACCCCTCCCAGAGAGACCCTCCCAGAGAGAGAGACCCCTCCCAGAGAGACCCTCCCAGAGAGAGAGACTCCTCCCAGAGAGAGAGACCCTCCCAGAGAGACCCTCCCAGAGAGACCCCTCCCAGAGAGACCCTCCCAGAGAGAGAGACCCCTCCCAGAGAGAGAGACCCTCCCAGAGAGACCCTCCCAGAGAGAGAGACCCCTCCCAGAGAGACCCTCCCAGAGAGAGAGACCCCTCCCAGAGAGACCCCTCCCAGAGAGAGAGACCCCTCCCAGAGAGACCCTCCCAGAGAGAGAGACCCCTCCCAGAGAGACCCCTCCCAGAGAGAGAGACCCCTCCCAGAGAGACCCCTCCCAGAGAGAGAGACCCCTCCCAGAGAGACCCCTCCCAGAGAGACCCTCCCAGAGAGACCCTCCCAGAGAGACCCGGCCCCTCTTGCTGAAACACCAGGGTTCTGTGGGGCCAATGGGTACGCTCTAGCCCACCCACCCAGCCCGCTCCGGCTCCCTGCTGCTGCGCTGCACACCCAGAGCCACTGCAGAGCCGAGGTCCTCTGCTGCCGGTTCAGACACGCTCAGAGGGGCAGACGTGGCTCTGTGGGAGGGAACAGGAGAGGGGAAAGGGGAGGGGGGCCCGTCTCAGGGAGGAGAGGGTCGGCATGCCCCCCCCGCCCTCCTGCGTGGCTGGGGGCCCAGGGAAGTTTCCGGGGAGTCCTCCCTGGGCCTCCCTGACTCTGGACTGACTGCAAGGCTGCATCAGACCTCCCAGCCCCACCCCTCCAGGGGTCTCTCCCTGGAGGGGGATTTCCTTGCCAACCACTGGCGGCAGCGTGGGTCACTGTGGCCCGCGCTGACCACTTCTCCTCCGCGTCACACAAGCCATCTTCTCCTTATCTGCCGGCGGGTGGGCTTTGGGGACCACAGGTTGCTTGCTGAGGGAAGTAGTGTATCCTCTGAGTTAGGCCAGGCAGGGCTGCAGCAAACTGTTCTTAAAACACAGCAGGGGGGTCAGGTGGTGGGCCCAGTCATGGGCTGTCCCTTGCCCTCAGGCTCCCCCTCACAGCTGTCTGACCCTTCACGGTTCACTTGCTTCTCAGCTTCCAAATCTGTGCTGGGCTTCTCCCTACTGTCACCCACCTTGGCTGGCTGGCGCCTTTGACAGAGCCTTGTCCATCATCTAGAGCACTTCACTGGGCAGAAGCACATCCCCGTAGCCCTTATCATCCAGAAAGTCCAAGTTAGAACCAGGGCCTCGGGGGCAGCGCCGTCTGGTGGCTAAGATCGGAAGCTGGGCTGGCTGCGGAGAGGTGACTGCCCAGTGGTTGGGACCCTGAGCAGGTGTCCTACCCTTCAGCCTGGCCCTGCTCTAGAGGGACTGTACCGTGTCCACCTAAGGAATAGAAAAGGGCAACCCAAGAGGGTCAGCAGCTGATCATGGGGTTGTCCTCAGGACACAGAGTGGCTGCTGGTGTACCACATGTGGCCCTGGCCTAGGTGGAACTCAGCGAGCCCCCTGGGGGACCACCACCCACAGGTTGAACCCTTCCATCACACCTGGCTGGCCAGCCTTCCCAGAGACCTGGAGACTGGTGGGAGCTGGAGTTCTCAACTCCTGGGGTCTAGGAGGGAGTCGGCCAGGCCCGGGCATGGACCCAGGCCCCGCTCTTCTTGGCCCAGGCCCACCTCTGTCCCTCTCCTCCCCTCGCCCCTCCCAACAGCACACAGTGCCCCCACGATGCATGTGACCTCCATGAGGTAGCCTGGGAGGAGAGGCTGAGCAGGTGGGCCTGGCTCGGGACCCCTGTGGGATCCCAGGTCGGGGTCCCAGAGCATGTTCTAGAAGTTACAAGCTCCGCAGAGCTCTGACGGGCTTGTCTCCATCTCCAAGGGAGGAACCCAGGCCTGGAGGGTCTGGGCTGCGGTGTCTGGTCCACCCTGCGGTCTGACTGTCTCTCGTAGGCATGGTCCTGGCTGTCCTGCTCCATGAAGGTTGCCTGCCCCGCCTTTTCCAGAGAAACCTGCTCTACAGGCAGAAGAGCAAGTTCCGGACCCCCAAAGGGAAGCTGGCCCCAGGTTCTGAGGACAGGCCGGCCCTGGCGGCAGGGTGCCGTGGCCAGGAGCTGGGGCGGGGCAGAGCTGCTGCTGCGGGGCTACTGCTGAGCCGCCTGGCTCGGTGAACGCCAGCGAGGGTCAGCGCTGATGGACCTGGGGCCTCGGAGCCAGGGGGCCCAGCTCTCCTCCCTGGAAACCTCTTGTCAATAAACCGTGGCTCGGTGCCTGTCTCCCCGGGCCTGAAAGGCCTCTCGAGGGGCGGGCAGGGTGGGCGCTCGTCTCCCACGGGCTCTTTCCTGCTTCTTGTTACAGAATGAGAATGAAGGGTGGGCCCGGGTGCAGGGGGAGCCTGGGCTGAGGAACGTCTCCTGGGCCCAGGAAAACTGTGGATGGCACCGGCGCCTGGGACACGGAGCTCGCCCAGGGCCCTGGAGATGGCCGGGGGCCGACAGTGGAGGCTGCAGAGTCTGGGCCAGGTACAGGGCCCTGAACCTGGTGTCCACGGAGTTCCCTGGCCACCAGGATGATGCCTGCTCACCCCCAAGACAGGAAACCTTGCCAATCTCCAAGAATGACTGCCAGGGGCACCCCATTGTCCCATGGAACCTCAACCGTGGAGCCTCCAGCCATTTCCCCCGTCAAACCCGAGCTGATCTGGGAATTCCCACCACAGGAGGATGAAGGTCCCTCTTCTGTGGTCCCCAGAGTCCCATCCGAGAGGGCAAGGGGTGTGCCATGGTCCCACTCTGTCTTGTGGGAGCAGCAGCCCTGACCCGGCTGCTCTGTGGGGAGGGGTCCTCCGGCCCCTCCCGTGGCTGCCCCTTCCCCCCTCTCAGTCCCCTCACCAGGCCGCTGGCCAGAAGCCTCAGCCTCTCCCTTCCCCTGCTTGGTATGACAGCCTGGGGAGGGGGTGGCAAGGAGCCTGGGGCCAGCTCAGGGAGCGCTGGGGTGGAGCCTGCAGCCAGCCCGTGGGGCTGCCCTGCCAGGGCTCTGCCATCCCGGGTCACACCGGCCACCACCCCTGTGCCCAGAACGGGAGCAGGCAGAGGTGCTGGGCCAGCTGCAGCCTGGGGGCGGTCAGGCTGCCACAGGTGCAGAGGGAGGCTGGTCCGGGCCAGGCCTCAGGTCAGGGCCCGGGGAGAGTGCCAGGCCACAGTGGGCATTGCTGTACCGCAGGGATGGGGGCTGCTCATGCAGGTTCTGGGGGCTCACGCAGGCAGCTGCAGGATGGCTGGCATGAAAGCCCACCTAGTGGTCCAGCCCCACAGGGGCATCCCAGAGCAGCACCAGGGACTCGTCCAGGTGCTCAGGCCCTGCCCGCACCACCAGGCCAGGCGGCAGTGGGCAGAGGGTGAGGGGAGCCCAGGGGAAGTCATGAGGTTTTGGAGAGGGTGGCTCTGGGAGAGACTCCGTCTGGGCTCTGGCAGTGCTGGCCGGAGTGGGAGCTTGCTGTGGAAGGCAGACTCCTGGATGGGGCGGTCCCCAGGATGGCAAGACTCACTGTCCCTGCGCTGCCTTGGTCCCCACAGGGTCTTTATTCTGTCAAGCCCCCCGCGCCTGGGTGTCTGCACACACAAGGCCCTGGCGAGGGGCCGAGCTCCCTGGGCAGTGCTCAGCTGGGCGCCGCTGTCCTGCACCTCCTGGAGCCTCGTCCGTAGGATCTGATTTGCTCCCCGGGGGAGAGGAGGTGACTGCAGGATCCAGGGCGGGTTGGGAGCACCTAGAAGCCCGTGCTGGGGGCAGCCGACCGCCCGGGGGAGAGCTGGGCGTCAGAAGCCCCGTGTCTGTGTGGGGAAGGGCTCTCGGGGCTGATGGGCCTGCTGACCACTGTCTGTCTGGGAGGCCGCCATCTGCAGGGCGGTCTCTAGCTCTGAGGCACCTGGTGAAGGTTCGCAGACTCTCAACTTCCTGTGAACCTACCATTATTGCAAAATTTTGAAAATAAGCCCATTTTATTGTTTTTCCTGACTTCCCTGCCACAAATCATCATAAAATTATTTTTAAAATGAAGAGTGGGAAGTGCATCAAGCCAGAGCTCTGCCTGGGCGGGCACAGGGGCTTTCCTGTCACAAAGGAAAAATCAAAAGGCCTGGGAACATGGCCCAGAGGCCCAGTGCCCTGCTTCCGAGCAGAACCACTCTGAACTCGGGGGGAGGCCACACCACTCATGCAAGGGAGGTGACCTCACGTGTCTTTCAGGGCTCACGACCAAACCTCCCACAGCCTCCAGGACACTCAGGGTGCGGAAGACCCGGACACCCCCAACCCAGGCAGAGTCCAGGCTGGCCCAGGCAGGGGACCAGCACCCCGACCAGGACCGGCTCCCGGGTCCCTCTGCGAGGCCTAGCCACATGCCCTGTGTCCAGCAGCCCTCCTGGTACTACTGCCCAAGACCTGATGGGCTACCCTGCACCTGGCCTGTCTGCATCCCTGGGGGCCAGGGCCAGGGAGGAGCCCACCACACACCTGAGCAGGCGGCCTGGCCTGACGACTGCTCCTGAGCCTAGACCTAGTCTTGCTGGCTTTGACCTCTCAGAATGGCCTGTGCCCCGAGTGGCAGGGACCTTGAGGCCAGCCTGCCTGGCCAGGAGACTCCCGTGTCCCCTGAACCCTGGCCTTGGGGGAACCTAACTGGACAAGATCCAGCCAGTGTGGTGGTCACCCCAACTCCCACCGTGGCCTCGGCAGGACCAGGCCCTACGGGCAATGGCCTCACACCGACTTGGGGTAGCTCTGGTCCCAGAGCCTGGCACACCCTGCTGGCTGGGCTCTGAGGGGCCCAGACCCCAAATGCTGTGAGGGGCAGTGCCATGGTCTAGCACGAACCTGGCACCTACAGGTGAGGGCACCTGGGGCGGCTCAGAAGTGGGTGGGCTCCAAAGACAGCACCCCTGGCACCTCACCCCACAAATCTCTCCCTGCTGGCCACTGGGCAGCAGATGCCGTCTCTGGACTGTGCCGAAGAGCTGCCCCTGGGACCCCCCAACAGACCTGACACAAAGCCACAGCTGAGACACGGGGGTGTGTTGCGTAGAGCCACGTTTATTTCTTAGTCGGACACAGCCGTGATGCACACACACAGTACAGGGGCCTAGAGCTAACACTCGGGTAAGACACGGGGAGAGTCGCTACGTCGGGTAGTGGAGATGACACAGGGTCCCAGAGCAATCACATATGTACAAGCCAGGGACGCAGCCTCCAAGCTGCAGGGGCACTCAGAACAGACCAACTACAGGAAGCACAACCCGGGGAGAGACGGGGCCGTCACAGCCTCTGTCCAACCTGGGCTGCAGGGGTAAAGGAGGAGGCCTTCTGGGGCCCCAGACCTGGCCGAGCTGGCACGGGACCAGCACCACAACCTGCTCACGGTCGACCTTGGCCACGTTCAGGACCCCCAGGTGCCCCGGGCTCCAGGGACCAGGATGGATGTGGAAGGCCACTCTCGGCAGCTAGGCTGGCAGGACCACTTGGCAGGAGGACTTGGGCTTCTCCACCTCACAGGACCCCAGGAGCCGGCATCCCCCAGGCCAGAGCAAGGCCAGAGCCGGGCAGTAGGAAGCCTCAGAACAAAACCACCAGGAGAGACGGCTGTCTCAACCTCTCGCCTCTGTACCAGCAAGAAATGGGGGCCACAGCCAGCCCAGGCGCTCCCCTCCGCCTCACAGGATGGGGAGCCCCCAAGGGTCTCTCCAGGGCACAGATGTGGACACAGCATTCCAGGGGTGGGGGCCACTGTCCTCAGCTGGCTGGGCACGGGGGGTGGGTTTCGGGCAGGGTGGGCAAACAGAAACCAGGCTTCCCACCTTGTGGACGCACTGCCCTTGGCATCTCCTCCTGTTTCTGCAGACTGACTCTGGACAGCCCACAGGGCAGGGGCCCATCTCAGTGCCCGCCCATGGCAAAATGGCACCGCCCAGGCCTTCATGGGGCGGGGGGTCTTCCGAATGCAGAGGGCTCCAGGCTCCGGCCTTTCCCTCAGCCTGACCCCAGGCAGCAGGTGCTCTGCAGGTTGGCTGGCCTCAGACACCCGCTGGTGGGCGGCCAGACCTTCCCGAGGCCACGGCTTCAGGCTGGCTGACCTGAGTGGCCGTGGTGGGCCTGGCCCCTAGCCTGCTGTGAAGGGTGTGGCCTTGAAATCCAACTCAACTCAGAGCAGGGTGCTCTGTCCCACCCTCCCTGCCTCGAGGGGGTCACGGGTACCAGAGTCAGTGCCATCTGGATGCTGGGTCCCAGCCCACTGCCCCCACGGTCCACAGGGCTGTCACCTGGTTTCTGCACAAGGTTTACTTCCATCTGGGACGGCACTGTCCTCAAGGACCCTCTAGAGAAAGCGCTGCATGGCCTACACTGCACAGCTGTGGTCTCCTAAGACCTGGCGCTCCGACAGAGGCCCGGGCCTGGGGACGAGGCAGCCACCCCTGCTGCACTAAGCCCGGTGGACGAGGCAGCCACCCCTGCTGCACTGAGCCCGGTGGCAGGACGAGCTCCCCGTCTGAGCTCGCATCTGGTCCTGTGCTGGCCGCAGCTCAGATCCTGCTTCCACAGTACCACTCACCCTGAGCCTGCGGTCGGGGTGAGGGTCCAGAGGCCTGGACGCTTTCCCCAAGGAAAACCTGAACCTGTTTGGCAGCATGAAAGAGGCCCATGCGCCTAGTCTCTTCCTCCGAGAGTGGCTGGAGCTCACAGGTCAGGGTAGTGCCGTCCAGGGACCACCTGGGCTGATGGGGAACCTCCGACCCCCGGCTCATCTGAACCAAGCAGCAGGAGCTGGCCAGGGGTGGAAGGTGCCCAGCCCACAGCAGCCTGGTCCAGGGGGGTTAGGGTTAGGGGCTTGCAGTTTGGTTTCTGTTTTTTCTAATGGGCCTGTGAGTCAGAAGAACCCTGGACAGCCAAGACAGCCTGGTATCTGCCCTCACCCACCTGCCAAGACCTGCCCCGTGCACGGAGTCTGCTCCCTGGGTGGAGAGGAGGGTGGGTGTGGGGAGCTTCCAGAGCAGCCTGGTGCTCTGCGTCCTCACAGCACCAGGGAGGCCCTGGAGGCCGGGACCCACACCCTGAATGCTGACCTGGCCTGCTGCCCGAGAGCCCTGTGTCTGAACCCAGCCACCGGCCCCGACAGTCTGGACACAACTGGTGACTGGTGAGCCTGGGCGCCCTGGACACCCTGGCCTCCTCCCTCCTGGCCCTCCGGGACTCCTCCTGGTCTCCAGGGTCTCATCTCAGGTCCGCTTACCCTCTCAATCCTTCTGGCACCACCTTAGCACCTTAGCACCTGGAGGCCCCACACACCTGGAGGAGGCTCAGAGAAACCTGGCTCAGGTGTGCCTGTGTGCCAACCGAGGGTCCCACGTCCAAACTCCTCTTCCCTCGCTCTGCCCCTAAGGCTGGAGACGCAGAGGGAACAAACAGGGAGGGTGGCCGCTGGGTCTTACAGGTCTACTCGGAGGCATTAGAAATAAATACTCATAAATAGAACACAGTTATAGTTAAATTCTCAGGACTGTCTCCACGTCACTAACTACTGTATATTAATTATAAGTCTGTCTATGCTTAAAAAAATATTAGAATGGCGGCAACACGGGGTCTTGTGCCCTCTGGCCTCCCTCAGATCCCCAGCTCTCCCCACCCAGGGGCTGAGGAAGAAGAAAGAAGGACTCGTGCAGGCTTCCCTGGGGCACAGCTGGCTCTCGGCCCAGGCCCGGCACCCCCTGGCAGGGCAGGCTGGGCAGACAGGACAGACGGGATGGGGCGAGGGACAGCCGGGTGCTGGCTGGTGGGAGGCTCTGGCTCAGACCCTCATCTGTGCAGACCTCCTCCTGGAGAGCTTGGACCTGAGAGGGAGGAGAAAGGGGTGTCACGCTGGGACTGAGCCCCGGCCGCGTCCGTCAAGCCCCCTGCGTCAGGGCAGGCCCAGGACCAGACGCTCAGGCCCTGGCACTGGGCGGGTGAGGCCTGGTGCTGCCTCCGCCCTCCCCACACCCACCAGGCCCCTGTCTGTGACACAGGGGGCCCGGGTCCCCCAGCCTGACGGTGTGCGCACACCGCCACCCATCAAGGCCCACCCAGTGAGTGCAGGCCCACCCCCTCAGGACCCCCACAGGATCCAGAAGCAGCTCGGCCCTGCCTCGCGCCCTAGAGGTGCTGGATGGCGGGGCCCGGGCACAGCCGTACCGGATGGTCCCCGCCAGGAGGGGGTTGAAGGCGTACAGCCAGTCATGCATGTCCTTGTCACTGTTGGCCTGCAGCAGGATGCCCCGGTGCTCTGTGCACACCGCAAACGTGTTGGGCGTCTGCAAAGGAGGCTGGGTAAGAAGGAGCCGGCCGGCACCCACCACTCCTGAGAAGGAACCTGGGGTGGGGCTCGGGGAGCCGCAGGCCAAACCACGTGGGGAGGCAGGGCGACCCCTCTGCAGGGCACATGGCCTGTCCCGACCCGAGGTGCTACGGCTCCCGTCCAGAAGCCTCTGGGGTCAGGAAGCTCTGTCCTGGGCCTGGGCCCCACCCTGCTCTGCACCCCAGGGGAAGCGTCTGCCCCTCCCGGGGCCGTGGCGGAGTGGCCCTGCTGGCCTGGTGCAGGGTGTGGGCGGTGGACAGAGGAGGCCACTCGGCAGCTCCTGGGCTCCGAGGACTTCTCTCCCCACTCGGCCCCAGGGAGCCTGCTCCTGTGTCCAGAAGGCCACACTCGGGGAGGGCGGGAGCCACTGCCACAGGTTCCCCAGGAGGACAGGACGGGCCGCTGGCCCTATCTGCCCTGCCCTGGGACCACACTCATCACCCACAGTGGTCACCAGGACTGAGCTGCAGCAGGGCTGAGCCCCAGGTCCCATCTCTGCACAGGACACAGAGCCGCAGCCTGGGCAGGGCACAGAGGCGCCACCCACCCCATGTGGGGCACAGAGGCCTGGCCCAGTTCCCCCTCACTGTCCCGCCCCGTGGGGGTCCCAGGCCCGGGGACCGGGCGCACCTTGAGCATGGCCTGCTGGTCCTCGCTGTACTCCACCTGGGCCGTGGAGAGGTTGAGCACAAACCTCTCCACCGTGTCCTTGTCACTGTTGTACATGTAGGCGTAGGGGCGGCGGACCACCACGAAGCGCTTGGCCCAGCCGGCTGTGTGCGGCTCCAGGAAGTGCAGGTACCCCTTCTTGGACACGATCGGGCTGTGGGGCAGGACACCTGCTGGCTCACATCCCGGCGGCCAGGTGTGGTGTGGGCCAAGGCGAAGTCACGGCCCCCACCCAGAGCCAGGCCCGCAGTACCGGTCACTGCCCAGGAGGAAGCGGGCCAGAGGCCGGAGACCAGACCCACTAGCCCACCTCTGGCCCGTTTCTGCGGGCTCAGAGGACATCCCAGCTGGGGATGGCGAGACTTGAAGAGCAGACACAGCCCTGAAGCTGCCGACCACTGCCCGGTGACACGAGGCCCCGCTCTGGCTGGGACCCCGGCTCCCCGTCTGCGTGTTCCCACAGCAGCACCAGGACCATCGGGGTGGGGTGACCCCTCTAGAGCCAAGTGGTCCCCAGTCTGGGTCAAGGGGTCTGCCTGACCTGGTTCAGAACTGTCCTGCATGTGGGTGAGGGTGTGTGCCTGAGGCCTGGCCCCTGGCTCTGCCCTGTGCTTGGGTCAGGGGCACTGCCTGCTGGTGGGCAGCTTCATGGGGGGCCCTACATACCTGACTCGGATTTCCTGGATGTCGGGGACCAGCAGGCGCTGGGGCTCCTTATCGGCCTCTGTGGCCCGCGCAGGGGACAGGGGCTTCTTGGAGTCTGCCTCTGGCACTGGCTCCGGCTCTGGGCTGGCTGGCCGGGAGCAGGGCTGTGGCGGGGTCCTGGAGAGCAGGGAGACAGACTGTCTGCTGTCTCGCCAGGCCCACGCCTGTCTCCTGGGCCCATCCCCTCAGAGGGACCCAGGGGACAACGGGAGCCAGGAGCCTGTCTCAGAGGTGTGGGGTCGAGACCCTCTCCCCTCCCTTTTTTTTTGGTAAAGGAAACCTGGGAACCCAGAGGCGTTTCAAACAGGAGTCAAACTCCCTTGAATCCGCCCACCATCAGTGGAGTGAGCCGGGCAGGGGCTCCTCCCGGACGCTGTGCCGCAGGCTGGCTGGCAGTGCTCAGGGTGCCCGGGCACACGGTCCCTAGGCTGTGCCAGGCGGCTCTCCCCACGAGCACTTCCTGAGCTCTGTCCTGACTCCCTTGTGCATGTGCTTTGGTACGTGCGCTTGGAGGCCATGTGGAGCCCAGCCACACAGGGGGCACCAGGCACCCCTGAGAGGCCACCAGGCCCTCTCCACCAGGCCCTGCCCTCACCTGTGGCACCCCAGGCCCTCCGTCACCCCTGCCCACTTTCTCTGTCCTTAGGCCCCTGAGTCCCAGCTTGGGGTACGGAAGCTTCTCCAGGAGCCCGGGGCTCGCTCACCGCATGTCGGGGGTACCGTAGCAACCTTCAACCAGAGAGGGGCAGGTGGAGGACGGGGTGAGCGTGGCTGCTCCCAGAGGCGACATGGACGGGTCCCGCAGCAGGGTGACGGACATCTCAGAGAGCTGAGGGAGAGAAGCCCTCCTCAGGGCCTCTGGGCCTTCTGGCGGCATCCACCTCCCGATTCGCCCCAGCCTCAGCTCAGGTGCCTCCTGCCCTGGAGACCCCCCTCTCCCAGCCCCTCACACCCCTGCCTGCCCCTCCCAGAGCTTCAGATCTGCGCTGACCTAGGTGGGTTCCAGGTGTGGGGCCAGCTCCAGGTGCCCCCTCCACAGCTCTGTGGCATGTGGCCAGCAGGAGGCTGCTGGGTGGAGGCCGTGGGCCAGGCAGAGCCTCGCCTGACCTGGTGCCGGGCAGCCTGGGGAGGCTGCGGGAGGGAGGCACCAGACCAGCCTCGCTTGGGAGGGGACTGAGGCTGCAGGATGAGCATCCCGAGAGGAAGGAGCCCAGTCACAGGGATGGGAAGACAGCCGGGGCCAGGAGGGGCGGGGAGGACTCACGGGACCCCCGGCCTGGGAGGCCTGCTGCTCAGCTAGGAGGTGCCCCTCCGAAAACCCTTCATGACTTTGCCTGACCAGGATGGGACTTCTTGGTGACAAGGGCCCCACAGGTGGCCCCGGGACCCCACCCACCTTGCTCTCGCTGGCACTGATGCAGACATGGCTGTGGGTGTACTCTCTGTTGAACGTGTGCGTGAGCAGACGTAAGCACTGTGGGCAGAGAGCACGCACTGTCAGGCCACACGTGGGCAGACGGGCGAGCCCCAGCATGGCCGGTCAGGTGGGTGCCGACACCGCCCCGGGGACAGGTGAGCCAGGGAGAGTCTCACAATGTGCAGGAGACCTGCCACTGGTCCATGCAACCACAGACGGTCCAGCTGCATGGAGCCGTGCGCTCCTCACCAGCTCGGGGGTTCCCAGAGGGCAGGTCGCTGCTGGGGTCCCAGGCAGCAAAAGGCCCCCAGCCGACTCCCCTGCTCCCGAATGCGATGGGCGCGGCTAGAGGGGGCTCAGGGTCCGTCACCCTCCCCGCTCCTGGACTCTGACTGGGGCCAGCCCCAGGGATGGGCCTGGGTGCCACCGCGGGCTCCACCTACCTTGACTGCCAGCTCCCGCTGCCTCTCACTGGGTGCCTCCAGGGGCGACTGTCGGCCCTCGGCGGACAGTGGGGAGGAGGCGCCAGAGGAGCTTCGCGACTCACAGTCCTCACTGGAGACGGGGGACAGCACCTCAGGGCCGGGCCGCTGGGTGGTCTCTAGTTTCTCCCGCAGGAGCAGGTAGTGACGGGTCTTCTCCACCTTCAGCAGGAACACGGGACTCAGCGGCCGCACCCGTGAGGGGCAAGGCCAGCCCAGGCGGCACCACTGAGCAGCGGGCTCTCTGGTCAGCCCGAGAGGGTCTGGCCCTGGCTGGGCCCTGGCTGGGGGCCCTCCACGGGAACTGAGCAGGCAGACTCCAGGGCCACAAGGCCTGGGGGACTCAGCCCCTCCCAGGCTGCCCTCCCTGTCCATGGCCTCCTGGCCACAGTGCATGGGCCAGCAGGGAGCTGTGGACACGTGCATTCCCTCCCTGGGTTCTAGGGTGGAGGGTGCCACTCTGCAGTGTTGGTGCCTTGGGAAAGGACAGAAGGCTGGCTGGGGCATGGGGCTTCAGTCTCCCCACGGACATGCCACACTGGACAGCCCACGCTGGCTTTGGAGGTGGTGCCCCTGCCCAGAGCCACAGACGCCAGACCCAGTATCCTCCCTGGACTTGTGTCTCATCCCTGTTGGAACACCCCACGTCTCCCGAGTCAGCTCGAGGGGCAGGTGCTCCGGGGTGGTTCACTCTGGGGACAGGGCCATGGTGCCGCTGGCCTGGGTGGACCCGGAGCTCACCTCCTGCAGGAGGCTCAGCTTCTCCAGCTCCCACTGGTGGTCCAGGATCAGACTGTCACTCCGGGGCCGCCAGCCGGCCAGGTTCTCCTCACCCCGGACATAGGCCACCGAGGTGTCCAGCACCCGCCGGCGCCGCCGCTGCATCCCTGGCCGAGAACAGGCACTCTGTCCTTCCAGAGGGCTGCCAGGTTCTCCCACCCACCAGGGAGTCCCAGCCGCTGAAACCCCTCCCTTCAGGGATCAAGGTCAGCTTCCAAGGTCAGCAGTGAGGCCCTGGGGTTGAGACCGGGCAGCCGCAGGGCCAGCTCACCCCACTCTCTCCATCTGAGAATGACCCCAGAGGGGTCAGGGCACTTGCATTTTGCAGGTAAGGGACCCCGGCTGAGCTAAGGTCACCCCAAGTGGAGCAGAGACCCAGCAGCCCAGTGATCCCAGGAGCCTGCCTCGGCCCACAGAAGAGCAGGGTGGGGGCCTACCTGGACTGCCGGCGTCCGCCACGTGGCACAGGCTGAGCTCGTACACGCCAGTCACTCGGTTGCTATGGTGGGGGGGGGTATGGTCACCAGGATGGGGACAGGCAGGCTGATAGACAGCTGACCCTCAGTACCTATGACCACATCATCTAGGTGCCTGTCACGGGTGCCTAGGCAGTTCCACCCCAGACTTCTTCCTGACCCCCAAGCTTGCTCTGGCTGTGCCCACAGGGGCCTGGACACTGGGTACATGAAGCAGACCATAGGAACACCCACCAAAGGTGACCACAGGCCTGCAGGGTCAGCAGCCCCAGCCCTGCAGAGGACAGCCCTTCTCACTGCCCTGATGTCCTGGCTCGTCCTCCTCCCCCAGGACGCAGGAAGTGCTGAGTGCAAGCAAGGTCCTGCCTGAGCCGATGCCCTCGGGCACTGCAGCCTCCCAGAGGACCCGCTTGGCCACGTCCTGCTCCAAGTCCTGTCCAGGGGGCCCCCTTCCCGCCTGTTGCCCCTCCTGCGTAGCAGGCAGTCCCAGCAGTGCAGACCCTGTGCTCCCGGGAGCAAGGGCACTGGCTACCCACCGGCCAGGTTGGCCAGGTTCTCTCCGGCCCCTCCCAGGGGGCCAGGGCCAGCAGGGAGTTGGCCGGGAGCGTGCTGTGCTTGCGACCTTCTGAACACGAGTCCCATGAGTATCAGACCACAGGGGACACCCAGGGC